>NC_134578.1:18112500-18115000 GCF_050947875.1 Dermacentor variabilis | reverse complement strand
AGTGCCGCAAGAGAAGCAAACCGCGCACTCAAATCATCGGCAGCAGCCGGCAGTCTACGAGTCCCATTATGTGATCCCGTAGACTTCGGGAACTTGAGCAGCACAGATACGTGGAATTCCTTTGTGGGCGGTTACATAGAAGAGCGTTCTATCCTGGTAGTTGATGATTGTCCAGGCTCTCAGCCCCACTGCGCGCATATCTTTCCTACAAGCAGCGCAGTGACGCAGATAAAGTGTGTTAAGCGAAAGGAAGCGTTGTTGATCAGAGATAGTTCTGGCTATCAACCCTGCATGTGGGGAAATAGTAAGGAATAAAGACAGGGATAGGGAGAATGGGAAGCAACATAGTGTTTTGATGGTCGTGGTAAGACGAAAGCAGGAGCTGCCAGCCATGACGTCAGTGGCAGGAGGCCACCCTCTATAGTACCGCTGACCGTTGCAAATATAGAGAGTTGATCGGAGGCAAAACAAATCTCTTGGAACACCTTTTTTATTCCCCCAAGAATTTCCGCTTTCGTTTCGGACTTCCTCCCAATGTGGCGGCGTCGGAGCAACGCCATTTGCAGCCCACGACTTACATGCTTTTTCTTTTTTTGAATTCGCGCACTGAGCTCGCCAGTGAGCTTGGCGAGTTTGGAATGGGGTGTCACCATATAGGGAATAGCGCAAACGGCCCTCCTCGCCCTTCTTCTAATATATATTCAAATGAGCGTGGCTGCCGAAGGCGTCGAGTCCTATACAGCATTATTCCTCGCTCTTTTTCTTTCGGCGTCACGCGGAATGGGGACTTCGTGAAAGGTCACGAGCGAAAGAGACGGATGCCGCTTGCATCTGTATGATGCGGCACTATATATATATATACATATATATATATGCCGCTACAAGAGAACCAATGGCGGTTTTCTCGCCTCCAAACTTCTGCGTGCGCAGCAGCGCAGGGGGGGTTCTCGCGAATACTGCTTTGCAGTGCTTACCATCATTCTCCCTTTCTTTCTATTTCTTTTGTTATTTTTCTGTCTCTATGACTCTATTATTGAAGTTGGAAGTCTAGCCAGTGCATAACCAGCCGCCTAGACACCATTGTTCACTGCCGGGTTCATATGCGGACGCGAATGCGTAATCTACTCGTGCCGGTGGCGAATCTGACTGTCCACTAAGACTGCCCTAACAGCTTACGTATATATATATATATATACGTAAGCATATATTTTGGCACCAAGCACGGGCCGTGAGCCCCGCGATTGCATGTTTGATGATGTGCTGCTGCAGAAACCGCGGCAACCACGCATCGCCCATCAATTTGAGGCAATATACGTGTCACGCTGCGTTCAGCACGTCTAGTGTGTTCTCGCTCTCGCAGTGATAGAAACTCTGAGACCTCGGACTTTCGTGAGCCTGCGCAGCGGCAGTGGCGTACGTATATAAAGTCGGGTAGTTCTGACTGCGGAAATTTTCGTATCGAATCGAACGCGAAAGTTTGTGGAAATCGACCATCGAATATCGAATGCAACACTAAATTTTTTTCTTATTTTTTTTCGACTCAGTGAAATACAAAGAGAACGTTATGTCCGTTTGGGGAGAAGGAAAAATAGAGACTCATTTAGATTATCCGATACTTGCACTGTTACTTGCATCCGGACCTTCAGTCTACAGCGGAGCTTGCGAAGGGGAATCGAGTGAAGAGTGATCTCTGAGTCACATATGACGCACGAGAAGCTTCAAACAAATGAATTGACGAAACAGTGCGAACACTAAGTACACCACGATATCGCGAAGTAAGGTCGAGACAGCTCGTATGAAACACGTTCCAGAGAGAAAATATTATGAACAAGAGCCCTTGCTCAGTCAGGCCTGTTAGAGTAAAAAAGAAAACAATGATTGCTGCTTCGCCCATGAACCGATGAGCCATATTTCTCCAACAAATCCCAAATGCGGCGGTAAAAGCAAGGCCATCCGAAATTCATAAAGCCATTTGAAACGCTGTCGCGTCGCGCGTGCGATAGTTTGTCTCTCATTCGCGCGGACGGATCCACACGCATGCCGAAAGGCTCACGAATCGCATTTCGCGAGTTATATCGCGGCGGCCATTTATCCCTTAATCTGCATTCCAGGGCTCTACCCCCTCCATCAATGCTTTCGACGTTCTTATAAAAAGTCTGGGGTTATTTCGAAAACGCACTTCTCCCGACGTCAGAACCGCGGGCGCACCAGCGCAGCCGCGGTATATACGCTGTGCGGCTCTCTTTAGGGAGACGTGCATTCTCACCCGGCTCGTTCGAGCCAGTGACAGATTGCAGGCTTACGACTCCGAACCGCACAGCCCCGGATTTCGAATCCACCAGAGCTCTCTCCTTCCACCACCCTGCAGGCTCTTTTCTTTTTTATCCTATACAGCTACAAAAGAAATTATCGGAAAAGATGTCGAATCGAGGAACTCCGAAGGACGATGGCGATGGCGCGAAAAACATATACCACGTCCACTTTCTATCCTACACCCGAG
>NC_134578.1:18107500-18110000 GCF_050947875.1 Dermacentor variabilis | reverse complement strand
GTCGAATGGTGCGTGACATGCGCCTTCGAAGGGTGTACACACACAATTTTCTTTACCTGAAATTTTTTTACCAAAGTGCGCAGTTCCTGCCCCTTACTAGCGCGAGTTTGTAAGTACATCTGAAATGGCACCTGAGGAGCAAGAGCGCTTACATAGGCGCCACCATGGGCAAGAAACAGTTGCAGGTCTTTTAGTCGCGGTTCTATGTAGTGAGGCTTCCAGTTCACTTTTTTTTCATGAGTTTCAACGGACACGTACTTCATAATCTTTGCAACGCTGTGCTTGACAATACCTGATAAGTCATGATGATTCCGTAAACTAGCTTTCTGTCATATTCCTTTATTTAGATTGTTACGTAATGTTGGCGCTTGTTCTCTTTCATTTTTTTTCTTCCTTTCTTCCTGAACTTGCCGCAACTTGCAGAGATGTCGAGGTTCAGAGTCACGGCATAACCACTTACGCATGCGCACTCAACGTAACAAGTAGACAATCTGATAAAAGCCACTCCTGTGCTCGAAGTTTGTACACAACTCTTCCTGTTTACAAATCAATATCAGCGAGCGAAGGCAGCTGGAAATTTCTGCTTTGTTTTTGTCCTTGCTGCTGTACTACCGCCACTAAACGTTAAGCACACATCCACCTCACTTCCCTCTGCGATAGAGGCGCCGCCTAGCGGCTGCTGCTAGCACCTAAGCAAGCTGTAGTCCCGGTTTTGATGGCCGCGTCGTTAATCTTGGCATGGAGAAGTTCTTCTTGGCCGTTTCCTCGCTGTCCCTTTATTTTTTTATGGGTCACGACTCTCGTTGGTCGTATAAACCTCTCCTGCGTGCGCCGCCCGCCATCTTGGAGCCACGGCGGCAGCCCTCGGAATTTGTTCCAGCCCCCGAAATAACCATTGTCATCGTGCTCGAGTACTAACGGCGCTGAACGAAAAAAAAAAAAAGTTAGGCAGGCTCCAGGTAGCTCCGTCGTATTTACGACATTTCTCTCCCCTCCTTACCCCGACGTTCCTTTATTTCTCAATCCTATCCGATCCCCGCTCCCTTTCCTGCTTTTTAATCTCATTTCCTTGTTTCCCGTTATTCTCTTACTCAACTCAAGACGCGCAAGTCCATTCCGAGGGGTTATGTGGGCTTCCGATCCTCCCTGCGCAGTCGTTGTAATTTCACAAGTATAAAACGAACGCGAGCGAATGCGGGAATGGCTGCGCGCTATTGCGGTGTGCAGTTTATGGTGACCTACTACTTTTATAGATGGCGCTGCGGACCTCGGCGCGTGTAGGCGATTTGGTATATTGGAGAGCTTTAGCTTAGGGGACGCAAGCGGCCTACGTACGCATGAACTAGGGGCCACGGTAATGCGCAAGCGCAGACACGTACGTCTGGGTCTGCGCATGGGCAGTACCGTCGTCCCTAGTTCTTGCATAGCAAGCCGCTTGCGTCCCCTAAAAATAAATCTCTCTATTAAGACGGAACAGAGACACCGGCTTGACGTAAAGTTAGCTATGACCCGTGCTTGTAGGATAGAGAAATAGTAACGTGCAAATAAAAAAGATGTGTTGAGTTCTGCAGTTGTATTCGTGTCCTGAGCGAAAACGTGCATACCATGATTGTCTTTTGCTTTCCCTTCGTCAACTCGGGTGGCGTTACAACCTGCGATTACTTACGGTACCAGTTTTGTTGGATGTGACAAATAATGTGTTAATTTAGACATTCCATGAACTTTGCGTGCTCACGTTTGATCGTTTGTTTAAAATTTACAATAACTTCTGGTTTGCTCCTTCGAGGCGTCCTATCTTTCAGGTGTGTTGTTTGCCGAAGCGAGAAGGATTAGCCGGCATTATCCACGATTTCAAGCTCCTCTAGATAGATACTGTATATGTGTTTTTTTTTTAATGTTCGGGATTTTGATGGAAATGTAATGTGTGCCATTAGCCATCAATCTCGATTAGATCCTAAGCACGTAGTAGTCCACCGTACAGCAGCGTTGCGCTAATCAGTCTCTAACCGTATATTCCTCGTACGCCGCAAGTAGACGCTTTGGTTGGCTAAATAAATGACCAGTGGATTAGCCGATTGACGGGATTTCAATTTCGGAGACTATACTTATCTCTACCAGAAATGCAATCGACAACTTTCATCTTTTCTTTTTTTACCAAAGCAGGTTCGTGAAGGCGCAGTGAAAACTCGGTAGCAGGGTCTTAATTTCGTTCAGCGCGTAGCTTCCCCGAGGAAGTGGAACATACTCGCGAACAAGTGTTCCACTAAGTAGAACCTCTCTGAACAAAGGCTCCTGACCGTCGGCACTTCCTTCGCTAATGCTTCTCGTTACTTCCACTGCGTAACACTCTTGAGTTGTTTCCCCATCGACGCAACCACGCAACATGTTAACCTCGTTGAACCTATGTTCAACAAGGTAGCTTCCAGGAACATAACTGCGAAAATGTTAGACTTAGTGGAACCCGTACGCAACGGTATTAGCAGTGGGCATGAGACCACCC
>NC_134578.1:18077500-18102500 GCF_050947875.1 Dermacentor variabilis | reverse complement strand
CATTTCGAAGAGGATGCCAACAAACCATCATTATCATCGTCATCAACATCAACGTGCAGCACCACGGGTCACGTGCGCCACGTAGCCTGGATACATTTGTTTACTCTTCAGTACACGTCATGGCGTCTTCTCGCAAGGCACGAACTGCTGCTGCTACGCGCGCGACAGGAACCGGGCAACGTTGGGCACAGAAGACCACGGTGCAGAGAGCAGGACTAGCCGCAGCTCGCCGTCGACGCCGGCCGGGCTGTTCAGACTTGGTCGCAAAGCGTGGTGCCGAAAATGGAGCCGCACCTCCAACTTACGCTGTGACTGTGCGGCGTGTGCCACCCAGGCACGTGGCTTTTTCCCCCTTCATGATTTTCTACATTTCAGTTTCAACCGCAGCTATTTGCCTCTCTGTTTTTCTTGGCTTCATTGTCTTTTGGCGTCATGCGGTCGCGAATATCTATTATGCGTGTGTGCGTGCGTGTGCGTTTGCGCATGTATGTATGTATGTATGTATGTATGTATGTATGTATGTATGTATGTATGTATGTATGTATGTATGTATGTATGTATGTATGTATGTATGTGCGACTGTGTGCGTGTGTGTGTGTGTGTGTGTGTGTGTGTGTGTGTGTGTGTGTGTGTGTGTGTGTGTGTGTGTGTGTGTGTGTGTGTGTGTGTGTGTGTGTGTGTGTGTGTGTGTGTGTGTGTGTGTGTGTATGTGAGTGTGTGTGTGTGTGTGTGTGTGTGTGTGTGTGTGTGTGTGTGTGTGTGTGAGCTCGTGCGCGCGTGCGTGTGCGTCTGTCTGTGCATGTGTGTGCGTGTGTGTGTGTGTAGCGGCATCGGGAAATCACGCGCCGTAATCCGGGCGCGAGAAAGGTCGCGAGCGCGTGAAACCCAAGAACCACAACCGGATCCTGCTTTGCAGCCTGCGCGCTTCCGTGTGGCTACGGGGCCGTGCACAGGATCGATACACTCGCTGTGCAGACTCAAGTCGACACGCTGTGAGACAAACTGTCGCAGCCGTGCCTACGCATTTTGTTTCACTTCGGCTTTGCGGATTATGACAGGCCAAAAGGCGCTATTTACAAACATATATATATATATATATATATATATATATATATATATATATATATATATATATATATATATATATCCACGCTAGCTCTCACCTCTACTTGTAAGGCTGTTCAATCGGTGCTCTCTATTCCCAGCACTAGAGGCGCCCCCAGCGAATGATCCGACGACGAGTGATGACGGGTGTGCACATATGAGGAACATGAAGGGGATAGAAATGCTCAATATTTATTTATCTTCGTTAAAGATACTTTACAGGCTTGTTTTCATTGTCCTAACTTTCAAAGCCATCAATGCTTCTCTAAGTGCAGAATACTCTGCACCATCGCCATTACGCTGTGGCTCAACCTGTCGAGGTGGCCGAATTGAAACGCTCCAAGCGTCTCAACAGGCTGGCTTGCCCGCAAGAAATTTATAAGGGCGTTCTATATTACGCTTATTTATGCATGCATCCGTGGTGTATATTGGTTTGAATATCGGGCCTCTGCGCTAGAGGCTCCGTGTTCGAATCGTGGCGTCGGACAATATTAATATAATGTATATTTAATTGCTCATTACACGGAACGTTGTTTAATATGACGAATTTACAAAGTCACGGAGCCATTTCAAGCCGGAAGGACGAAGTTTAGGCAAATCCATGTACTTCCCATAATTCTCATGCTGGCTCGCATTGCAGCTCCCGTAGTATCTAGTGCCGGAGGTTCTCTCTGGTAATTATTGTATGTACCTCAGTTCCTCCGACTCTCCCTCCAACTCTCCTGCCACCAACTCTGTTCTCCAATGCGGGAAACTTCAGCGCAAGGTTCCTAGAAGTGTGTATACGACCTTTTCTACATAGCGAAAACTCATTAACGAACTGTGACAGCTAGGTAGAGCTCTTCTTTCACATCACTTGAACTGCTGGAAGATTCGGGCAGTACTCGCGCAGGAAATTACAGCCTGACGATGTCCTATTAATAAAGTTTCACTAAGTAACCTTGTAAACCGCGAGCTTGTGAAACGTGTCCCAACTTCGGCATTGAAGCCTGGCAGTCATAAATCCATAGCTATAGGGGAGAGAAAATCCCGTGCTTAGCACAAAATATAGAGAGATGCCTCCTCAAGTTTTGGGGCGAAGTTTCGTTGGTCTTTCGGTTAAATCTCGCGTCAACATTTCATTTTCTCGCAAGGAAGTTTAAAACCGCACAGCTCAGCAACAAAACAAGAATATCTCAATTTCGGAAACTGAGGACACAGGTAAGAAATATATACTATAGACCGGTCTGAATTATACCAATACTCCACAAAGTTAACTTTCGCGACACCTCCGCAAAGAACCTATAAATTGACTCAGTCTGCGAGCTAATTCTTTGTATTTGTCCACCTCTGTCATTGTAACAAATGCAGTTTGCAGAAGCGAAAACCGTTTCGGGTGCACGATCAGCGTGGCCTAAAATTTCTACTCCAATGTTATCATTTCTTCATTTATCAATGTTAGACATTTGTTTTTTTTTTTAACTTGGGGCCCTTCATTGAAATTCTGTTTCCGGCAGAAATTTTCTTCAAATTGGTTCAACAGTGTTTAATGAGAGTATTTTTTGTGCTTCGTGTGCGTTTTTATACAGCCTTTACAGTTGAGGAAGCAGGCTTATACCAATTTTGTGCTGTTTATCAAACCGTGACGTGCCCGTGATTAAACTATGACACCACCTTGAATCTGGCCCTCTTGAACCATGACGTCAGCCTTAATGAGCAAAATCTAATGGGGGTGCTTGTCGGTGCTGGGCCTCTTAGCTAATATGCCATCCGTTATTTCGCACCCGAGATTGTAGCTAGTTTAACGACCTTTTGTGCCCCTTTACTTCTAATAACTTTCGCCACTGTCGTTTTCTCGTCAGGGGAAAAATAGGTTTCCCTTCAGGAGATACAGGTTTCCGCGTTTAAACATGTGACGCGGAGTTTAGCGATCGTGTGGTAACTCTGAAAGGTTAGACAGTTCAAAACTCTGGAAAAACTTACTTCTCGTTTTTTTTTTTCTTTCATCTGCACTTTCGATCATTTTCTTTTCGACTCAAACTGAGACGCCTCTACAGCTCTTAGCATTATTGAAAACTCCGTTCCGTGCTTCGTTCGAGCTGACGAGAACGTAGCGCGTGGATGTTCTCCGTTCTCGTCTTATTTCTATTCAATTTTCGTTTGTTTGCTTAGCTTAGGGCGCAGCTTGCTGCTGCTCCGTCCACCTAGCGAAAGGGCTTTCCGGTGGCTTTCTTTCCTTTTGAATTCCTCTTGCGTTGTGTATTTCTATCGCGCATTTTCGCTGCGTTTATTTTTATTATTTTTTTCGCCACACAACCTGGGCCTTAAAGAGATGGCAGGCGTAGTCGGCGCATTTCGAATCTTGTGGCCTTGCCTCTGTACATTGACGTAAAGTGGGCCCCGCTGTTGAATTCCGTTACGTGCGCAACGCTTAAACTCACGCATACATGGCCCTCGCCAACATCCTCCGGGGAATCTCTACCGCGGCACCCTAAAAAAATGCGCCGTTGTTTGTACTGCACTTTTACAGGCAGCATCGGCTAGCAACTACTTCCCCTAAAAGAATACAAACATCCGTAATTTAATTCCACGGCACCGAAGTCACAGATACGCCGCCATATATCCATCAACTTTAGCCGTTTTGCTCTCACTTCTCGTAGGCCGCATTTCCAAAAAAAAAAAAAAAACATCCCCCAGATTTAGATTCAAATCACTGAGTCGCATTGGCCGGGGACTAGCATGGTGGCAGCGCCTTGGGCTTGGCGGAGCGTCAATTTGTTATTCGGCTAGATTCTCAACCACAAAGTATCTGAGCCTGTGAGACAAGTCCAAGTATAACTTAGGACTCATCTCCCTTTGGTCACACAATAAACAAACAAACGCCTGCTGTATTTATTTACATATTTTATTAGATTATGCAGCTTACTCTGGGAGGTGCAGTAGCAATCTACTTGATTAGGGCGAGTTGATTCGTCTTGAAGGCGCATTCGAGCAGGGCAGTGGGACGATAGCACAAGAAACAGGACAGCACTAGTCCTGTTGTGATTCAATTCGCGTCCTTGCTTCATCGTGCGCTCCTTCAATCTACCTTTGTAGAGGGGTCCACGACCGTTGCTTTAGCTCCTATCATTTCGAATAGCGTTTCGACGGGGGCGAAATGCGAAAACACCCGTGTACTTATATTTAGGCGCATGTTAAAGAACCCCAGTGGTCCAAATTTCCGGAGTCCTCCACTACGGCGTGCCTCGTAATCAGTAAGTGGTTTTGGCACGTAAAACCCCATAATGTAATGTAATGTAGCACATTCTACTAGTTATTAATCATATCGTGAGAAGCCAACAAAGACACCAAGAAAAACAGACGGGAAATTACTTGTACATACGGATTGAATTAAGGAAATGATAAATTATTGGCAATCAAAGTGGATGAATAAACAATTTCGGCTACTTCAGATTTTAAAAAAATTCGGCCATTTTAGGCCTAGATAAAGCGTAATAAACGAAGTTACAAGAACGTCTGAAGCCCTAAGTACAAAAATGATACGAACCCATGTACTGCTCATCATTCTCATGGTGGCTGAACAAACGCAGCGCCAGGGTTCCCTCTAGTAATTGCAGAAAACTCAATGGGTTGAACCATGGCCTCGGAGATCTGACGACGCGACAGCGCGAGCCACCCGATATCGGAGGCCATGGTGAAACTGCTGAGCAAATAGAGGAACTAAAAGCGTGCGCAGCAGATGATGGTAGCTTTCGTCGGAGGGGGAACAGTCGTTCGCTTGAGTATCAGTCCGGGTTTAGGGGTGCGAAAGGTTATGGGGAAGCGAACGGTTCCGCTACCGCATCGAAGGCGCGGGAATTGACGCATTTAAAACGAGGCTCCGCTCGATACCCCCACATATGCGCGGCTTCCTCTTTCTTTCTTTTTCTGTTTTTTTCCCTAGCAACACAGATGGAGCGGCGTGGGAGCAGGCCGTTTAGGCGATATCAGCGTGGGAAAGGGAAGAGAGAGGAGGACCGTCGAATGGGTGGAGCGGGAGAGGGTATACGGATTTATGCCGAAACCGCGGCCCAGTCGGTGACTAGCTAACCGGGCGGGCGGGAAGAAATATTCAAATCGGCTGGAAAGAACCTCGGTTTCTGGCAATTACACCTCCCCTTTCGCTCCCAGCACCACCGAGTGCCTCGTACTTACACCCTTCCGATATTATAAGCGGCTACGGCGGCCAAGCGCGGCATAGCTGCATCGCGGACTCGGATTATATTAGGCTGCTACGCGCGACCGCCGCCGACGGGTTTCGGCCGGCCATATCGACACCATCGATTCTCTTTGACCCCGCCGGGGTTTTATATATAGCCGCGGTCTTAACGGTGTTACTCGTTCGCGTGGCCTCGAGCGTGCTTGGCCGAAAATAGACACGCCATTAATATTAGGAGCTGAGTTATACGCCGTGCTCGTTGCTGTTTGAAGACGTTTGACCGTTGCTGTCTTTTACGGCACATTTATTTTTCTCAGAAATGATCAACGGTATAGTTCGAATACCGCATGTCTCTGGATCCGACGCATAGACGAGGGTACTTTTCTTCGTCAGCGCAGCAACTGCTTTCTTTATGAGCGTTCGTATTGCTTACTCTTGCCCGCACATACACTCTTAAGATTGGTCGATACATATTCCTATAGCAAGTGGAACGTTCTTGTAATTATGATTCGCGTACGTAGTGTAATACGGGTGTCGCACGGTGCTCATTAACTGGTAATCGAGTCTGATCCGGATCAAAATTTTCCACCGGGATTGGCTCCCTTCCGCAAGAACCGATGCGCTGTATCGCGATCCAGATGTTCAATTACGATCGGGCTCTATCGCTATCGAAAGCGCACCAAGTGACACCCATATAACCTCAGCGGAACGAGAATAAGGGCGATGCATAGTTTAGCAGTAATTGAAAGCTCGACCGAAGCAAGTGCTGTCGCTTAAGGACATTCATTTCACATACAAGTTCCGCTAGGTATCATCATCATCATCATCATCAGCCAGGTTACGCCCACTGCAGGGCAACGGCCTCTCCCATACTTCTCCAACAACCCCGGCCATGTACTAATTGTGGCCATGTCGTCAATGCAAACTTCTTAATCTCATCCGCCCACCTAACTTTCTGCTGCCCCCTGCTACGCTTCCCTTCCCTTCGAATCCATTCCGTAGCCCTTAATGGTCATCAGTTATCTTCCCTCCTCATTACATGCCCTGCCAATGCCCCCCCCCCATTTCTTTCTCTTGATTTCAACTGAAATATCACTAACTCGCGTTTGTTCCCTCACCCAATCAGCTCTTTTCTTATCCCTTAACGTTACACCTATCATTCTTCTTTCCATAGCTCGTTGTGTCGTCCTCAATTTAAGTAGAACCCTTTTCGTAAGCCTCCAGGTTTCTGCCCCGTACGGGAGTACTGGTAAGACACAGCTGTTATAAACTTTTCTCTTGGGGGATAATGGCAACCTGCTGTTCATGATCTGAGAATGCCTGCCAAACGCACCCCAGCCCATTCTTATTCTTCTGATTATTTCAGTCTCATGATCCGGTTCCGCAGTACGTCACTACCTGTCCTAAGTAGATGTATTCCCCTACCACTTCCAGTTCTTCACTACCTATTGTAAACTGCTGTTCTCTTCCGAGACTGTTAAACATTACATTAGTTTTCTGCAGACTAATTTTTAGACCCACTCTTCTGCTTTGCCTCTCCAGGTCAGTGAGCATGCATTGCAATTCGTCCCCTGAGTTACTAAGCAAGACAATATCATCAGCGAATCGCAAGTTACTAAGGTATTCTTCTTTAACTTTTATCCCCAATTCTTCCCAATCCAGGCCTCTGAATACCTCCTGTAAACACGCTGTGAATAGCATTGGAGAGATCGTATCTCCCTGCCTAACGCCTTTCTTTATTGGGATTTTGTTGCTTTCTTTATGGAGGACTACGGTCGCTGTGGAGCCTCTATAGATATTTTTCAGTATTTTTATAAACTGAAAAATATCTATAGCTATATCTGTAGAAATGGCTGTGCGAATTCTTTTTTTAAACAGAACAGTGCGTATTTTGACAGGGACAAGGAGGGAGACACGACACGGACGAGCGCTGACTTGCAACTGAAGTTTATTGCCTGGAACGAAGAATATATAACAGCTCCAAACAAAAACATACATAGATTCACAGTCAATCATACATGCCTCACTGAACGAGGGAGATAACTGTAATCAGCATGTCCCCCTCCCCCCCCCCCCGCTAAGAATGCCAGTTCTTTGGACGAGATCAATAAGGAGGGGCTACTGACGCATGCGTCTTTTGACCAGGCGATGTGTGCTGCTTCGATGATTTCACGCGTTAGTTGGTTACTATGTGTACTTAAGACCTGTGTTCGAGTGAAGTCAGGGTGGCAAGCCTTGCTGTCGCAGTCCCTACAGTGGATGCCAAGATGCCTTGTTACAGTATTCAGCACATTGTAGTTGTGCTTCTTCAGGCGTTCATTAAGGCACCTCCCCGTTTGACCGACATAAAGCCTACCACATGACAAGGGAATGGCATACACAACACCCTTTTTACAAGAGACGAATTGATTTTCATGTTTGATGTTGCACTCTCTGGGAACGAAATCGGTATTAACAGTTTTTCACATCTGCGAGTTCGACCAAGGTCCTTTTAGCGAGCATATCTATGATAACTCATAATTCTATACACAATGAAATTCGACAGTTACACCTGTAAGAGGTTTGATTAGATTTCTGCTGCTCATAAGATACTGAGATTGCAACGCTGCAGTGGCCGGATATTAAATAGTTCCAGCAATTGACAATCCAACGATTTCAGGCCCTGAGGCACACCAGTCGTTAGGCGCGGCCGATTGTAATACTTTATCGTGACATCCGCCTCCCCCGAAGATTAACTGTAACAAGCTGATTGTGCTTTAGAATGCTGATGTAGCGGTCCCAAAAAAACTGGACATGATGCAAGTTGCGCAAGCTGACAGTTTGTTAGGGTGGGAACTGCCCAGCGCCAGCCGCAATGCGAAACACGAGCGTGTATGGCGAATCCCGCGCATCGTCCACTACGGGACGTCCCGAGAGAGAGAGAGAGAGAGAAACAAACTTTATTGCTAGACCAGGCTTTTTGAGCCCAAAGGTGGGTGGCCTCCTCAGTCCGGGCAGCCATGGCTCGCTGCCGCCGCCCGAGCCCTGTTCACTAACCGTAGTTGGCTGTCACGGTCTTGCGTCACCAGCAAGAGCCTCCCACTGGTCTTCCGATTCTTCCTCGGAATCCGCTTCTTCCTGCATGTTATCACCTGGTGGTGACGATGACGGTGGTACTTCGCGGTTAATCCTGCACTCCAGCACCATATGGCCCAAGGTGTTGGGCGTGTCCGGTGGGCAGAACTTGCAGTCTTGCCCGTAGGTGCCCGGATAGATGGCGTGCAGCAGTGTTCCATGCGGGTAGGTTCCAGCCTGGAGTCTTCTCTAGGTTACCGCTAGTTCCCTACTCATCGTCTTATGGGCGGGCGGGTAGCGACGCCTCTGCTTCCTATGGTGCGCCAGGATATCCGAGTACTTCTTGGATATCCGTTCATCATCCTCGTCACAGTCATTGGTCCGTGTTCTCTGCGTGTTGGAGATGGCTCGGCGTGCATGATCTCGAGCCGCGGTGTGCGCCGCCTGGTTTCCCGCGAGAGACTCGTGTCCTGGCGTCCAGAGGATTTGTGCTATTTCTATCTCGGTGTTGGTCAAGACCTGAACTGCTGTCTTACCGATCCTTCCATTCACATACCTTCTGCATGCTTCTTGCGAGTCCGTCACCACGGTAACCAGGGTCTTCTTGCAAGCTGCGATGACCAGGGCTATGCCCAGCTCTTCCGCTGTGCTCGCGTCCTTGGCACGTATGGATGTGGCTGTAAGTTGTTCGCCCTTCTCGGCGGCCACGCTGATTGCAAATCGGTCGTTTGTTCTGTACGCAGCTGCGTCCGTGGACCTCACATTTTCTTCTTTGCTCTTGGTGCGTTCCACTATGTGCTTGAGCGCCTGTATTCTTGCCTGTCTCCTTTCTTTGTCGTACGGATGCATGTTTCTAGGAATTGTGCTTATGTGTACCTTGTCTCTGATCTCGTGTGGGATACGCTGAGGTAGGTGGGTCTCATCCTCGACTTGGTAGCCCAGATCTTGGAGCAGGGCTCTTCCCGGTTTTGTTAGCTTTAGTCTCTCCAGTTGGTCGACGTTGTGCGCTTCCACGAGCTCTTCCCACGTCTCGAGAAGGCACAAAAACAATCTTCGTTGTCCAAGCAGGTATATGCGTAGTAAAGTATTACTTATGTGGTCACTGTACCAAGAAAGGAAAGTTAGCTTCAGCCGTAGTCTTAATGGACTTTCCAGTGTGCAGTCGAAAGCTCCAGTGCCCGCTTTCAAAAAGTGAAGGGGCAAATGACGTAATTTGCACCCCTCCCTACCATTTTGACAGTAGAGGGGGGAGGCAAGTGCCCCCCCATGCCTCCCGGTAGATACGCCTCTGCCGAGGAACGGGCAGCGTTCGGCGAGCGGCGGCGAACGCTGCCGTGAAAGGGCTCGCCGTGAAAGAGCTCATCCGTGAAAGGACTCATTCATGAAAGGGCTCATCCGTGAAAGGGCTCGCCGTATAGCGCGCCGATCCAACCGTTAGAGCCGCCCGAGCCCAGGCAATCCCACAGCAACGAGAAGAAGATCCCGAGCTGAGGGAGTGGGAGACCGAAGCAATCCGGCACCTTTACCTGTGGGTTACTTAACCGTGCCGAAGGTCAGGTGCACGCTGAACAAGCTTCGCTTACCGCCATTTTCTGGTTGGAGAAGGGTTGGTAATTTTTTATATCTGCGCTGTCCAATTGAAGCACAATTTGTACAGACGCGCCAGTCAAGTAGTAGGTTATTCACCTGACATCAAGTGCGTCAGCCAGTCCAAAACAACTGTTTCCTCCGTGCAGATCGGCCTTTGTGTAAGTGGTTTCAGGATGAAACCTAAGCGACGAGGGAGAAATGTTATGGATCATCCCGATATCTGTATCAGTCAAAGGTAACAGTTTAGCTTGAAACAACTAGCTTTTATTTACCAATTAGCCGAGCATTTACGTTAGCAGAGCAGTGCCATTAAGATATATATATATATATATATATATATATATATATATATATATATATATATATATATATATATATATATATATATATCGCTCATATATATATATATATATATGAGCGAAGTCCAGCTGCTTCAACTCTCTTTCAGAGGTGAGGGAGAGGTCCGCTACGCTTTTTTGGGTGGAGCTTGCTTGTAATTCTTTGGTCGTCAACGGCTTTAGACCACATAGTCTCCACGAATAATCCGCAGGCAATATTATGTCCATGTGAATTAGAAACTTACGTTCATAATATTTAGCCTTGTATAAATGTATACAGACGTCTTATAGACTAAGTTGGCGTACCTTTACTTTGTTTATATCACCATAGGTATTCGCCAATATCGTACATCAAAGGTCCAACGCCATATGTTCGCAGAACATTTAGTGCCCTCTATCGACTATTCGGCGGCGGTACAATTCCAGAACCACAGCTACATAAACGCTCCCCATAGAGTCGAACCAATTTTATGGCTAAATCTCCATAGTTTTTCGAGAGACAAGCAACAAAAAAAAAGAATAGGCGTACGATTGGGGTGCCAATTGACACGCCCGGACAGCTTCGTTAAGCCTACGCAGGCCTAGCAAAGCGTCGGTCCATTTTTCTTCATCACTGCGTCGTTTGAGGGAGACAAATTGTGGCAACACTCCACTGCAAACACTGCTGGGGTACATAGGGCGTTACTCGGCAGAACACGCAATCAAGCGCTCGCGAAGGAGAGAGTATAGCTAGCCCATTGGCTCGTAATTACAGTTGCGTGTGCCCCAGTGCGGTAATTAAGCTAGCCCCTCTGGAACTTCGCGTGAATCTCGTACTCACCGGGATTTTCGTGAGTGGGTCGTTGGAGGCGCGCTAGCTTAAAGCGCTGCAGCTTTGAGCGGGCTATCACGGGGGACAGACGGCCAGTCTTTTATATCCTTCAGAGCTTTTCAACAGACTAATCGGGTGAAAACAGTAGCGGAGGAAAGGGGGCGGGCCGAAAACGGGACTGTATCGCTCCAATCTTAGAAGATTATAAATAGCTGCCGCTTTGTCAAAGCTGTCGCTCTATATAACCCACTAAGAATTGGAGAGCTTAGTAAGACCACCGCTCCGATTGGCCAACTCATCGCTGCAAGCCTGAGAGAGGGGGGCGAATGTGGTAGGAGTGTGAGGGTGGTGCTATCTTTTCAACGCCGGGATAGCTGGCCTCTTTTCGAGGGTGTCTAATTAACCATAGTCGATAAATGAAAGACGCTAGAGCCTTAGAACCCCTCAATTTAAATTACGTTTCTGATTTCTTTTTATCTTTCTCTCACTTGTGTCCTTATGTGTGCTTTTATTTCCTTTCGACTTGCTGCTTCTAGCGTGACTGGCAGCGTAAAGAGGGGAAGAAAAATTTTGGGAAAGCCAGAGAGTTCGGCCTTAGCTACGGCTGTCTGGCAGGGTAAAAAGGAGAAAGGCAGGAATCAAGCTTCATCAACGATCTTCAGCCAGATGGCTTTGTTTCCGTTATAAAGACCGCACATCATTACGCTCCTAATTGACATTTTGGGAAGGTCGTAAAACATTTTCAAATAACGAAGCACTGTTAAAGAAAGCTGGACAAGAAATACAAGAAAGAAGTACTATGCCACCTTAGCGAGGACTTCTCGGTGATGCATTAGAGCAGTGCATGGTTGGCGCGCGATGCCGAATTGGTGGTCTCTGAAGCGAGATATGGCTGCTGGATTGCGACAAGCCATCTGGCTGCGGCTGATTGATAAGACGACAAAAGACATTTTATTAAACATTCGACTGATTACTTGATCGCTTGCTCAATCCATCAAGCTGTAGACAATGACAATGCCGCCAGCTGATGCCGGTAGCGGTCACGCACGATATACCTCGATTCAACTTTATTGTTAGCACCGACGTGGTAAGACGCTGAAACGGCAAAACTACGAAAATTTGTTCGGTCTCGGTAGCGAAACATATTCTGTTCATCGCTAGCTAGGATGGACTCAGGCTCGCCAAAGTCTGACTCAGTCGTGCTCAATCAGCCACAGATTCGCCAAACTAAAGCCCCAATCATACACTAAAACACTAAGCTCTGACACACTCACTCCCATCTGCTCAGGCTCGCTCCCAGTCGTCGATCGGGCTGATCCTGATTCGCGTAACCACCTTGTCTCTAAGACTATCTTAACCGCGTGTTCCAACGTTGTTCCGCAGCAATATATTTTCGTCAAACGATCCTGCAATGCAACCCAACTTTTTGTGTTGTTCTATGCAAAAGAGCATTATTCTACTAATAATACTACGACAGGCGTTCCTGTAGCCTTGCTACAAGGTTTGACCGGGTCTCGTCGTAGAGCACGGCAAGAACAGCCCCTTTGTGACGGAGTCGGGAGTTCCGTCCACGTCGGTAATTTCCGTGGGCTTCCATTGTTCCTCGTACATTCGTATCTCCGGTCTTTTCTTGTTTTTTTTTTTCTGCCTGGTAGAAATTCTCTTCAGTTTCTTTCTCCATTTATCGCAAGAAGCTGCTTTTGCATCGCCGCCCACAAAGAAGCCGAAATAATGTCCCCTAACGTCAAGCTTGAGCTTCGTTCCCAAAGTCCGAAGAGTACTGCCACCTACGGGCACTTTTGCTTCCTTCCTTCCAGGTACAGCTTCCTGGAAAACCTCTTGCTCTCTTTTTCTTTTTGTTGTTCTATTCAGCACTATCACTCCCGCTCAGCTCTTTCCTATTTTTCACCACTACTTCGTTTCACTCCAGTGTTCTTGATTTCATTGTTTATCGCCAAGGTGAGCGCGATCTGAGCTGGAGTTGGCTCTCCCCCGCCCTTTATTTTTCGGGAAATAGGCTCCCGTTTTCGGAAAACGATCCTCCCACCTAACATCACCTCCTTTCCCCCTTTAAAGAAGCAGCGTCGAACCACGCGCATTGCTCCCAACTATACCTAGCGCTTTTTCTAAGCGACGCTGCACAGGCTGTCTTTTCATGTTTGTCCTTGTATTCATTTGCCTCCTCGGTCCTGCTCCTAGCAAGTTCCTAACAGACAGCCAGTGGCACCGCCGCTCTTTCCCCACTCCCCAACCTTTTCTTCTTCCCTGCCTTGCTATGCCTTCCGGTCGATACCAAGAAGTCGGTGCTGGCACGCAACAACACCTTGGAGACACGTATATGGCCGAAAGCACTCGTGGGCTGTTTCGGTTATATACATGCACACACAAATACGTGACAGTCGGGCTCGCTGTGTTTTAGTTGGTTCCCTACAGACCCGCCCCGCTTACCTCTTTCTCGTACACCTGGTCTATTACCTATTCTTTCTCCCTTTGCTTTTATTTTTTCCAATGTTCTCTTCTTTTTCTTGTCCTGCTTTGTCTTTGTTGACTGGTAGAAAGGGGATCGACTGAATGGCGGGAAGAGAAGGAATAGGGGATAGCGTTGGGAACCTATCGGCAAAGATAGGGGAAGAACGCGCGAAAAGAACAACTGCAAGGGATGTATCTCCAGGACCGAGAAGCATGGAGTTGATCGTAAAAGTATCAGTACAAGAAAGTTGCAATGGTAGAGAAATGCTGACAAAAATAAGTAAGGAAGAGCTTCCCTAATGGTGACCATGTGGGGAAGGGGGATTCAAAGATGTTCTAAGAATACAGAGCTGGAAGGAAAGAGAAGCACATTGAGAAAGGGTAGAAAGGAGAATCCAAAGAGGAAGTCGGGAAGTGTTTCCGAGAAAACAGGTGGGGCGAGGAAGTCGGCAAATATTTGGTGAAGAACACGGACGGGCAACATTCGAAAAGGAATTCATGTAGAATGTGGTATAGGGAAATTATTTCTTTACCTTTTGCCTAAAAGTTCGCAGCAGGCCTGGGTTCTAGCGCTGATGAGGGAGAGGGGCTGTTTCTATGTCATGCCTGCCCACCATCACCATCTCCCGTGCCCTGCTAGGATACGGCGCTGTCTTTTGCCTTTGAAACCTCTGTCTTCTTTTGTATATTTATACCTTGCTGGTCTCTTTCTCGCTGTTGTTCTTTCGTTTTCTTCTTTATCTGTCCGTGCCAGCAGCACTGATGTCCGTCTGCGTCGCAATGAGGACACGTGGTCTGCCGTGAAAGCTTCTTGGCGTGATGCTGTGGCGAGTCACGAACGGCAAGCCGAGAACATTTTGGCGTGTACTTCTTTTCTTCCTTCTCAGCGTTGCGGCAACAAAGGTCCATAAAAGGGAAAGAAAACAAAAAAAAGTTTCAATAGCTTTTGCGTGCAGTTGTATAAGTCCCATGCTGCCACCTCCCTCGCACTTCTTCTGACTATGGGTTTGCCTGCGTACTAGCCGAATGTAGATAGGTTCGGTGACGGAAGCAAGTGCTGAAAATAGCACCGGAACACGCCACCGTGGTGGCTACGTCTGTTCGTACATTCGAGGAAGCCGGAAGTACTACGATGAAGCGAATAAGAAATGCATTCTATTCTGTAGCCAGAAATATATTTATCCTCTAATACTGCCTTTCCAAATGTTACTCTCGGTCTATAAAGTGTACCTATTTTCAGAATATCAATGAGGTGTTGCCTCAATTCGTTGCATGTCATGAACGGTAACCGCAATATATATATATATATATATATATATATATATATATATATATATATATATATATATATATATATATATATATATATATATATATATAATGTGCGTGTGGTATGTGTGTAAATAGAGAAGCGGGAAAAGTGCAGTCTGCTGCTTCTCGAAGAGGCGCCACGTGTTGACGTCATTAGGTTACGTCATCAGGCGTAATCTAACTGCGCCGGCGGTAGCTCAATTGGTAGAGCGTCGCATGCGAAATGTGACGGTTGTAGGATCGTTCCGCACCTGCGGCAAGTTGCATTTTCATCCACATTTATTTCCATTAATTTATCGTTTCTTTATTTCATTTATTAAGCACAAGTAATTTCCTCTATGTTGTCCTTGGTGTCAGTGTTTGTTGGCTTCTTATGATAGGACTATATATACATCAGGATATATATATATATATATATATATATATATATATATATATATATATATATATATATATATCCTGATGACGTAATCTGACGAAGTCAACACGTCAAACGTGACGTCAGGCGATGACGTCTTCGTCAAGCGATGTCGTCCGATGACATCATGTGCTGCCTCTTGGAGAAGCAGCATACCGTGTATTTCCAGCTTCTTTGCAGCTGTCCCAGAGATCGGCCCGCATTTTCGCGCGGGCAGAGGTCGCGCGCGCGGACATAGAAAAAGAAATCTCCACCGACTAGAGGCCAATAGTTTCGCTGTAAAATGAAGAGGGACAGCGCGTGCTCGATGCACAAGCCCGGCGTGCGCAGTTCACGAGCCTGCATGCGCTGGTCCTGTTGTTCAGAAGCTCCGCTGCGACCTCTCGACTCGCGGCAGACTCTCTCAGCAAATATCTTCGCAGCTTCTAAACAAGCGCCTCGAGATTGCTTTCCGTATACTTTCTGGGTGGCGTCGCTGTGAGGTGCGATTTGGATGCGCTTCATTGTCGCGCTGTTTCCACAAACATCGAAAACAATCTTCGATCGAGCCGTGTTGCCGACGTACGCGAAAATATATTACGTTGTCGCTCTGTTTCTTCGCGTTCTGCTGCTTTCTTTCAGCACGTTTTCTCTTTTTTTTTCAGTTTTCGGTTGCCACTTTCCAAGAAATCCGCGCGCGAACGCTTGCCAATCTGTGTCCAAGACGTTTGTCATCTCGGCAGTGTTTGCCTCCACCGTGCTATACCGCAATACCTCGCTCACAGTGTACGAGTGGCAGGAATTGCGTTCCGCTTATGCGAACGGAGACAGGGGAGGTTGCAGATATAGCCCAGATGATGTGACAGTAATGGACGATGGAGGCCGTACGGGACATAGACGTCGCCTCAAGAAAGCTTTCGCAGGAATAAGATATTAAAACAAAAAAGGCTGCCTCTTCTGATCGCAGCTGCACCCTGTCTAAACAAAAGCGTGCAGTTGATGGAGACAAGCGCGCCAAACTTGCTCAGCTATTTCCAACTACATATTCTATGTGGCCCGGCTTGGACTATCAGTATCTACGTCCTGCACGAAGCTGCGGATTCGATTCCGATCGCTCTTCCGCGTTATCATGCGGGCCGTATACAAGAAGGCTCGGGTACTGCATTTCTTTTTTTTTTTTGTGCACACGCATGAAAAGAAGTGATCAGAATCGGTCCGATTCCCTGCGTTAAGGTGCCTCTCATAGCTACAGCCTTATTTTAGGACGCAAAACCACGTGAATCAATCTATCTATCAAGTAATTAACCAGTCGAATAGTTAATGCGATCTTCTGAAGGAGAAATTTGCCACTCGCGCGCCTAGCAATTTCGCTGCCGGGTATCGCAGCTAGTCGTGGAAGTGCGCGACTGGTATAATGTCGCGCGTGGTGTTAGTGCTAGGGTGCCGCCAGTGCTAGCTCCTTTGTCCCGTGCCACCTGATTCGAGCAGTGTGTCGTAACGAAGTCATTCGCTATATCGTGTGGCTGAACCACGCGCCGAAGGCTCCCGACATTCATTCTCAAAGTCAACCAATGAGCGCCACAATGAGCTGTTACTGTTGCTTCAGCACGGCTGCGCAGTTTCAGCGGGACCAGGCACAGGCAGGACAGGGCCTCAGATGCGGAAGACCCAGCAAGGCAGGAAGGGGGGGGGGGGGGGGAGAGAGACTGCATGCGCTGACGTGTGCGCATATATATATATATATATATATATATATATATATATATATATATATACACCCGTCTTCTTTCAGCCGCGATGACACGAGCAAGAGCCTGTTAGCCGCGGGTTCCCGTCCAGCCGATGACATTGTACAGGGTGAATGGCATTCTTCGCCCCCTCTATGCAACTCCGGTCGGTCGCGCTGGGATAAAGCATTCTTCTGTCTCAGACGCTGCTGCTGCTGGTAGTAGCCTCGTCGACCCCGATATTCGACACACGTTCAGCGTCTATTCGGCGAACAAGCGCGCTTCTTCTTTTTTCGCCCGCTCGATCCCTTGCACGTCCTTCTCCGTATACACGCCTCTATGTATTTTTATTTTCTTCTGACGTCTCGGCGAACGCCTCGTACGAGTGGCCGTACGGTATGGCTAACGAGCTTGCGATCGCGTTCAGTGAGTGATCGCTCCTAATAGTTATATTAGGTAAGGAAGGAATCGTTCAATCAATTTGTCTTTCGTTCAGTCAACAAGGCATTCAATAGGTCTGTCAGCCAGCCTGCCAGCCAACTATGACTATAATTAGAACTGAGGTTAAACGGCGCGAATAAAACAATGGCACGAGGAAACATACCACAGACTGTCTCTCGTATTTGTTTCCTCGTGTCCTTGTTTTATTCTCGCTGTTTAACCTCAGTTCTAAATATGAACCAACTAGCCCTCATCAAGATCATACTTATGACCATAAGTCTGCTAGTCTCAAGGAGATTATGTAAAAGTTCAGGAGTGGAAGTCCCTGCAGCCGCCTACGGAGGCGAGTGAAGCCATGGCGGCCATATTGCTAGAGGCAAAAGAGGGCGCGTCCCCAGCATTTAGGCTGCAAGTGGAATACGCGTAGGATTCAGTTGCATCTGTAGCTCCGCGGTAAAAAGAAATCCTAAATATATTTAAGATGCATGTCAGTTCACAATTGTGTCTTGTTGCCGAAAAAAAATCACAGGCCTGCGTGGCACACACAGCACAGCCGCAGCGTAGGCAAGAGGAGCGTCTCGATAGCAGTCCCTAGTAAATTGAGTGAAGGTGGTAACTGCAAGTGCTAAGCTTGTGGACCGTAGTGAGGTTGGTCGTGAAGAAGCTGCCGGGCCGCATTTTCGGCAGTGTACGTACATGAGGGTTCCGGCGGCGAAGTTGCCGAACCGCATTTCACGCACTTGAGTGCGTACTTGAGGACGCACTTAAGTGCGGCGCCTAGTCTTTCTTGCGTGGTTTTCTCGAGCACGAACCGAACGGTCCTCCCGATAGTCGACGGCGGCCTGCGGCTTGTGCTGTTCTCTGCATAATGGTGCGCTGAGCCTGACGTTGCCTGGCTGAAGCCGCGCGCACAGCTCTAAGAGTCGCTTCTTCAGAAGCGTTTTGCACCTTGCGAGGAGACGCCGTGAGGTGCACCGAATACGTTACGCGAGTATGGAGTGTACGTGCCGCTAATGGCACATTCCACGATACGTGGCATGATACGTGGCATGATACGTGGCACGATACGTGGCAGGATACGTGGCACGATGCGCGGCACGATACGTGGCAGGATACGTGGCCACGATACGTGGCCACGATATGTGGCCACGATAAGTGGCACGATACGTGGCACGATACGTGGCATGTCTAAAAATATACAAGGACAAAAGCACTTGTCAGCAGGATCTGTAGCAAGATCGGACCGTAAGATACCTCGCGCTAGTCGCCTCTTCTTTTGATTCGCCGAGCGTCTCCTAAAGGCCTACACGTCTTATTAGCGTCATCGTCCTTGCCTAATTGCAGAAGCGGTATTTTTTTCCTCCCTTTCAAAGAGAATGAAAATGCATGCACGAATCACGTAAACGCGAATCACTTGGATAATTGTGGCCTTATGCGCACCGCGATATGCACATGCAATATAAGTTGCACGCGTATCTTTTTTTCTATACATCTCTTTGATCTTCTTTTTCTTCTTTAAAACTTCTGTATTTGCCTTTTTCAACTGCACATTCAAGTGATATCTCTTCTCTAAATTCTGTAGTCTCTCTCGCTTCTTCTCTAACTTCTTCTCCAAATAAAAGCTTTTAGATCTGCATTATCTAATTTTTCTTCCTCGCGAATTCTCTGTCTACCTCGTACCTCTACCTAAAGTGTACCGATACAGTGCTAATAATGATGATAATGATGTACGGGCTTCCCCTTTGAAACGCGCCGGTGACATAGTCACCTAGCCAACTTGATATGACATGTGGCTCGATATGATGCTAATGATGGTGACGCTATTGATTTATTGGCACCTAGCCAGCTTGATTCAATCAGGTAGAGAATATATATATATATGTTTATAGAATTCTTGTGTACATCTCCTTAACCTTATTTTTCTTCCTCAAACTTTCTTAAACTGCGTTGTACTGCTACTGTGCATCTCCTGCATGTCATTCTGCCTGATGTAATAATATGCAATTGCAATGAAAGAAATGTGCACATATCGACGCTACGCGGCGCACGTATAACATCGCGTGTCTCCTCGCGCTCTAGCACGCATTTACAGGGCATTTTTCCGTTGCATGCTAGCCTGCTCTGACGTGGGTCAGTTATTAAAACAATGTTCAAGTGAAATCAACATTTCCACCCACAGTATGAACGATGCCTCTTCTGTGTGTGACTTGCATTGTGCCCTCCATTCTCTGACTAGGCACAATTGGAGAATGTCGGGTTGAATGCTGCTGTAATAAATACCGCGCTGGCGTGGCTCAGTGGTAGGGTAGCTGATCCCCACGCAGCGGGCCAGGGTTTGATCCCGGTGGGAATTGGGCATATCTTTTACTCATTCGCGGCGCTAGCTGCTACGGGCACCAGACACCGGCGGACACCATCGCTAACCGAAGTGGCTATTGGAATGAGCCCACAAAAGCGTACACTGTAGAAAAAATCTGCATCCAGCCCCTGCCGCATGTTTTGAGGTGAAGCAACCGGCTGGACGCTTCGCCAGTTTCGGGCTTCTTCGCTGTGGTAAATTGCTAACGGTCTCTCGCGTGACGCGACTGCGTAATATTCGCGACTGATTAGCCGCTGGTTGGCGAGGAACGTTTTCAACCCCATTTTGTAAAGGCCTAATGCACTGTTCACCACCAGCTTCCTCTCATACGGCGCGGTCACCGTCTTCATTTATTGGCGTGTTGCATCTCTCGTGCGTGCTATATTACACAGCTGTGGACATGTGGAGAAACTGCACTTCGAATTTTGTATCTGCTCCCGGTAGTTCCAAAAGACCCTTACGCCATTCTAAGGACCTATTTTATTAGCAGTACTCCACTACATCTACATAATTTTGGTCCAAACTGCCCAGCCGGATTTCTCAAGAAAGGTACTGCAAGTCATTCATTTAGCATGGGGAAACGCTTCAAATTTATGTACTGAATTGCGTCATCAAACTTCTCTGGACATTCTCTTGTATATATATGCGCTTAAAGAAATCCATGCTTCTCATACATAGCATCGAGAAGATTTGCTAACGCAACATACTCGTTGCACTGTCCCAGTTGTAAACATTCAGACAACATAAACATATCAGTCACCAATGCTGCGAAAACGTAGCAACAACAGAACACATCTTCAGTTGCACTAGAACTTTTTAAAATGTATACTGTTTCGCTAGAAGCAAAGCTTGGAACTTACGTTCTGTGTCAATTGATATTCAATATATAATACATGTCTCGAAAACGGTGCTACCACTCTTCGCAATGCGCTCGATTAGGCTTATGAATGATGTGGTGCATCAGAGGCATTGTATAGGACTCTGCAATCCTGTAGTTGGAATTGACCACAATACTATTATGTTCGAGCCATAATGCAGGCGCAATATTTTGCTGGGCGAGTTGTCACGTATCTGTGAATAAATAGGAAGCCAATGAGAAACGCAGGCGCGCACACAAGGGATGGCTTTGACTAGATTTCAATTTCAATTCGCTTTCTTTACCAGATAGTTCTGGCTGGATGATCACGCTACACTCCCAACTACTCTCACCTGTCTTTGTCGTAAATCGAGCGCCTGTGTTTCTTTTGCTCGTGTCTTGCTGGTTTACTCGCTCCAATATGCACAGAGAGGGAGAGCGATTGTGAAGAGCGCGCAATGCGTGCTAAGAAAATTAGAAGAAGTGGTGAAACAACGCGCACAACGCGTCACAAGCCAACACGGGACAGTTGTAATATCCGAAGGCATTACAATAACATGTTGTTGTCGGAGAGCGTGCCACAATCAAACACTGTTCCAACTGCTCACAATCAACAAGCACGACTAACGTCCTCCACGCTCTGCTGCGGTTCGGGCTTTTTTGCCTCTAGCAAGGTAACCGTCGTAAGTCAGTCAGTCGGTCGGTCGGTCGGTCGGTCGGTCGGTCGGTCGGTCGGTCGGTCGGTCGGTCGGTCGGTCGGTCGGTCGGTCGGTCGGTCGGTCGGTCGGTCGGTCGGTCGGTCGGTCGGTCGGTCGGTCGGTCGGTCGGTCGGTCGGTCGGTCGGTCGGTCGGTCGGTCGGTCGGTCGGTCGGTCGGTCGGTCGGTCGGTCGGTCGGTCGGTCGGTCGGTCGGTCGGTCACACTCAGTCAGTCAGTCGGCTAGTTACTCAGTCAGTCAGTCGGCTATTTAGTCAGTCGCATGGTCAGTCGGCTATTTACACTCAGTCAGTCGCATGGTCAGTCGGCTATTTACACTCAGTCAGTCGCATGGTCAGTCGGCTATTTACACTCAGTCAGTCGCATGGTCAGTCGGCTATTTACACTCAGTCAGTCGCATGGTCAGTCGGCTATTTACACTCAGTCAATCGGAGAGCCAGGCGGTCAGCCAATCAGTCATTCAAGTAAGCGCTCATGAAAGATTTCGCTGCTTTGAACGATGGTACCCTCACTGTGAGGGCATCAAAGCTTGCACTGTTCTTTGTATTTCCGTCCTATAGCTCTGTACTACAACATGCCCCAAAGCCGCTTCTCCTACGAGTTGGGGTTCTCACAGTGTCCTTTGTAAGAACCTGAAAGAACGTGAGCCGCCCTTCCTGGCATTCGGAGCTTTGAAACTGCGCGCGCGCAACTCCGCTTCG
The DNA here is from genome assembly GCF_050947875.1 of Dermacentor variabilis. NCBI lineage: Eukaryota > Metazoa > Arthropoda > Arachnida > Ixodida > Ixodidae > Dermacentor > Dermacentor variabilis. The sequence goes on along the minus strand of NC_134578.1, from coordinate 18,080,449 downwards.
TCGGTCCGCCAAAGCCCCACTGCCACGCAACTGGACTCCCACACGTTTACTGAAGGGTGCACAGTCCCGCGAACAACCCGAGTGTTCGTACAAAGAACGGCGCTGGATCAGTGCTTCTATGTCAGAACTGAATCGAACACAACGATAACCAGGCACCGTTCTCGCTGTAGTCATACGAATCCTCATTATCGTCCCGAACGAAATCCATCACTGGACGGACGCTGACGTCGCTCCTTTCGCGCCCAAATAAAATCCCGCGCTTCAGGGAGTGCGGGACATCGCGAGCTTAGCGATGTCTGCCGGACGAGGCGTGCCCTTCCTTTCAGTGGACTAACTCGGAAGGTCCAGTAGACATTGTTTACCTTCCGCGAGTGTGGCAGCGGATGATGAAGAGGCCAAGGGATTACTGATCCGATCGGAGTTTCCGAAGCGTAGATCAACGTCCCATGTTTCTCTACTGTCTGTCGTTTTCTTTTTATCCTTATTGCCGCTTACGGGACTTTCCGTCTCTATTTTATTCGCTTTACTGGTACTACTGTTAGCACTATTGGTTTCCCTGGTAGCACTAGTAGCCCTAGTAGCACTACTAGTAGCCATGGTAGCACTACGGGTAGCCCTGGTAGCACTGCTAACGGCTCGTCGCGATGCGCGCGCACCACCTAGCAGCGCTGTTCTCCTTGATGGTCGTGATGACGATGATGATGATGACGTTGCCCTCACTGTTTACCGAGCCACCGCGGGTGATTGAGTTTGTATAAGAAACGGGACAAAAAGCGAGAGAATCGCGCTAACAAAGGGACTGAAAAACGGAACGATGCCGGTGGTGAGCGACAGACGCGGCTTGCCTTTTCTTGAAGGGTAAACAGCAATTATGGGAGTCTTCGGCAGAGAGAGAGAGAGTACATGTGTGTGTGTGTGTGTGTGTGTGTGTGTGTGTGTGTGTGTGTGTGTGTGTGTGTGTGTGTGTGTGTGTGCGTGTGTGTGTGTGTGTGTGTGTGTGTGTGTGTGTGTGTGTGTGTGTGTGTGTGTGTGTGTGTGTGTGTGTGCTTAGGGAGGGGGGAGGAATGGGAGGGTTGCGGACCAATCGAGTGAATTGCCGCTGCTCGACGGAGGCTGCCACTGCCGCCGAAACAAAAGCTTAAAGGACGCGGAAGCAGAAGCCTTCCCAGTCCTGTTACGTACATTCTTCGTCACTGCCTGATAACCGAGGCACTTAATTCCGCGGGAGACGCTGTTTTCTATTTTTCTTTTTTTTTAGCTTTTTGCTTTCTGTGTCAATTTTTCTTTGTCTAAGCCTCACTTATCTCTTTGCTGAAAAGACTTTTGGCGTGAGTCGAGAGCTGTCATCTTTTGTTGTTTCCCCATGAGTCCCCGTCTCTCTGCTACACGTTCTTTCGATTGCCTCCCCCCCCCCCCTCACCACCACCAATGTTTTTTTTTTTTTTTTTCTGACCCGGCGTGTCTTCTCCGTGTTTGCTGAAGGAGCCAAGCAGGGACGCACAACTCATTTCTCTTCGTTGCGCTTAATGTCGGCGTGTGGGAACACAAACTGTCGTCTTGTGTTTACTTTTATTTCATCTTTCTTTTTTTTTTTTTTTGCCTCGGACGTCGAGAACGAATTGTGGGTGCGCGCCTAGCAAACAAGTGCAGTGGTCACCAGCTGTTGCCCCTTTTGGGAAATCTTGCGCCGATGCGTTGTTCGTGTCTCTGGTTTTGGCCCAACGATGTCCCTCTGAACAGCGTGTCGCAATATTCTCGGCCGATTTTCTTTTTCTTTTTTCAATTTGGAGCGTGATAACGTTGGAGCCCGTTCCGCTTCTTAGAACATCCTTCGCTCGCGTCTGTACGTACCTATAGTCATCTGGAGCTATAGCTTAAATTGCGTGGTCGTTCCGTCAGTTAGACTCCATCTCTAGGCAATGCATTGTCGGGACAAATTGGCCTGTCGGCTGTTCAGACAGGCACGGGGACGTACGTCTGTTAGCATTAAAATTTTAGAAATTTATGCATAAAACACAGGTTCTCGCGTCTCACAAGGGGGACTGCAATGCGATAGCGTTACGAGAGCCTGTCAGTCGGTAATTTTCTATCGACATTAGCACGAGCTGTAGCTCCTGGTCATGGGCGACTTGTATCATCATAATATACAGCTGCCTGTCTAATGCCATGTACCAGGCTACAAAGTCACTTACGGTCAACTGAAATGAAGTAACGCAATGACTGCTTTCTTTTCTGTCGCCTAGCTGTAGCATATGCTATATATATATATATATATATATATATATATATATATATATATATATAATATTTGGGTACTAATATATATATAATTTGGGTAAGCAACAACATTGCTTTCATTATGGAGACGGCAGCACAACGACGACAGTGGCCTGGCGCACTGATGACGATGGTGATACGATGAACAACATGTTATTTTCTGAACGCGTGGCATGATTCGGAGGCTCAGTCTTTCTGCTCACAGCAGCAATTAAGCCAACAAAAGCCACAAAAGTTCTGCAAGTATTCTTTTGGCGTTTGATTCTTGGCGAAATGGCCAAAATATAATAAAGCGAAAATATTCATTTTTCCCTCGAAGCTCCACGAAGCAGTTGGCACGGATGCCTTGCGCGACTAAGGAGCCAATGCCGATTGGGAGTAAGCTTTTGTCTTTTTCTCGGCTTTATTTCGCGACTCGAATGTGTCCATCCGCAGTCCGCCACATCGTCGTGTATGTTGTCACTGGCTTTATTCAAATTCACACACACACACACACAAACACACACACACACACACACACACACACACACACACACACACACACACACACACACACACACACACACACACACACACACGCACACACACGCACACACACGCACACACACGCACGCACGCACGCACGCACACACACACACACACACACACACACACACACACACACACGCACAC
>NC_134578.1:16565000-16567500 GCF_050947875.1 Dermacentor variabilis | reverse complement strand
CCCAGTGACCGTAGTGCCAAACACGCAGTGGCACATACGCAAGTTGGCGACAAAGAGGCTGATGGAAGGGTCGCACACACCTAGTGTCACCTACCTACTGGCACGCACACAAGTTGGCGTCAAAGAGCTTCATCGCATAACGGCACACACCTGGTGGTTCATACCAAGTGGCCCCCTTGTTCCAAATAGGCAGCAGCCCATACCCGTTCACCCTAGGTCACGCATACAATAGCAGATGCCCACTGGGTTATACCCAGTGGCCGCAATGACATGCGAGCACACCCAGTGGCCCCAGGGGCACATATCCAACGCGCGTGCCTTGAGGCACGTACTTAGTTTCCCCGGTGGCACACATCTTTAGGCTATACTGTCTGCCGGATCGGCCCACGAATCCATCGAGGTACACGCCAAACCCTAGGTCGAAATGGACAAGAACGCTTCAATTTCAATTTCCAGAATTACAAGTATTCTGGTGGATACCAAAGGCTAAAAGCTGTTGGAAAACAGCTTGACTAGGCCAATGGTCCATTACAAGGCATACATGGTGGTTGCATCAAAATTGTAACATTGTTAGACACTCAGAATAAGTTAATTACATACATGCACAATAACAAGACCGAAAATAATATAAAGACTAAGACAAAAAACATAATTGATACATCAGAAAAATAGAAGTATGTGTGTAAGGGTTACTAACAAAACTAATACAAGTCGCTCTGATATAGAGAGTAGATAATACTGACTAAAAATGAAAAAAAAAGACATTCGATACACCAGGCGATAGAAATACATGTGTGTGGGTTACAAAATCAGTAACACGTACAGTTGTCTCTGAAAGAACGATAAACAATTACTGATCACATGTTTACAAAATGCATTCGCAGTTCCTTCGATGAAGAGGTATATGTACCTTTATATTTATTGAAAATATGTGGTAGATTATGTTTTAATGACTGTAGGCTATATTTATTACGAAACCACGAGACATACCATGTATCACTATTTCTTGTATTGTAAGAATTGAATTTTGGTGCCAAAGATGCAGTAGACACTAGGAAATTTTTGAAGGCAGTATTTGAGAAATAAAATGAATTTAGAAGGCGAAACTTGTAGAAATGTTCTATTTTTATCATTTTATGTTTTAGGAACGCTGGCCGCGTTGTCTCCAGATAACCCATGTTGTCAATGTGCCGAATCATTTTCTTTTGCTAAGAAAGGATTTTCATAAGGTTTGTCTTTCCTGTAGTCGCACACTAAGCTACAGTAATTTAAATGGGAAAAAAATAAGGCATAATAAATGTTCAGTTTTGCTTTGGTTGGAAGAAGACGCCGACATCGAGACAGAACGCCTGTGATGGCAGACATTTTTGTGCAGATATTTCCTCGCACCAAGTAAGGTGCGAGGAAAAAGTGACGCCTAATATTTTGTGTTCATCCGCAATTTGCAGTTCTTTACCCGCACAAACTAAGGTTTGATTACTAGTAATAACTTTATTTTTTGCGCGAAATAACATTACTTTAGTTTTCGTAGGGTTTCGCCTTGAATGCCGGCCACAGGACGTAAGTGATAGCTCAACGCCTGAACTTCTGGCGTCAAATTTTTCCAGCCAGAATTTTGCCGGGAAAGCAATCTTCAGGTCTCCTCTTTTCTTGTTCAAAAATTACATAAATTATGGGGTTTTACGTGCCAAAACCACTTTCTGAATATGGGGCACGCTGTAGTGGAGGACTCCGGAAATTTCGACCACCTGGGGTTCTTAAACGTGCACTTATATCCAAGTACACGGGTGTTTTCGCATTTCGCCCTCATCGAAATGCGGCCGCCGGGGCCGGGATTTCATTCCGCGACGCCGTGCTCAGCAGCACAACACCATAGCCACTGAGCAACCACGGCAAGGGGTTTTCTTGTCCTAATTCAGCCAACATGACCGCAAAACGTTAGAAAATGTTATCCATTGTTCCCGCCTCATTCAAGATTAGTAATTTGATCCGCGAAAATGACGGAACCAAGGTCACTCACCTGACTCCATAGCCGGCCAGACATCTAAAACGGTCTATGCGCTCGAGCCTGAGTACGCGATCGTGGCTGGTGAGCGCGCGCACATTGATGGCCTCTCGAAACCGGAGGTACGGCACGTCAAAGCCGTCGAGCTGAGGAACAGACGTGATAAGAACAACGAGAGTGTCACTCTGGGCCAGCACTACTAGGCCTTTAGGTACAGACCAAATTTTCACGTTTTTGTAGCGATTGCGTTATTACAGGGCACCAACCAGCATCCTGAGATGTTGTCGACGCAGCATAAAGCAGGCCGATCCCAAACGTCATGCTATCACATGCAGGGTGCTTCTCGTGGCTTGAGCCAAGGATTTAATCATAGTGGTTACACGCAGCTCGGTGAAACCTACGACGTAAGGTTTGCCGTGATGTGGCGCTCCTCAGTATATAATTATATTACGCCTAATTAGTTAATTAACTGAAATGGATTATTCATTTTGTTGA